>NC_066844.1:4471558-4505295 GCF_001640805.2 Lates calcarifer
ATGGAAGGATCTATATTACTATCTAATATCACTACATTTCCTGTTGAGAGAGGCAAGCCATTACTGTGACTCAGTATTAATGTTCAAGAGTTTGTTGTTACACAGTTATGATGTGTTTAATAAAGAAAGAAAACCACTTTCAGAACGATGCTGACTAAAAATGATGGGGCAATTGATCTGGACAATGAGCTCTGTGATTTTGGCAGACGTAAATCGTCGGCAGGTTTGCTGTGACAGTGCAGTGTGAGGGTCAGGTTGCCCTCATTAAGCTGCTGTTCTGAGCCTGTGATTGTCCAGATTGTTTACAAATGTGTCATATTTGTTAGTCATGTAGAGTATGAACACAGATCCTGTAGATGTGTGTTTATTAAAGAATTGTGACAATGATCGATACAGTTGAAAAATCAAGATAGGCATTTCTCTACTTCAGTTTCTTGTAACTTATCAGTTGACATGTTGCTACCTAAATACAGATGTTTCAGAAAGTATTCAGACCCCTTGACCTTTTGCACAACTTAATTGTGCTGTAGATTTAATTGTAAATGGATAATATTGCCATATTAAGTAAGTAACTAGCTACTTGAGGATCTCCTACAAACCTTGGACATCTGGATTTGTGCAATTTATCCCATTCTACATGACAGATCCTCTAAAGCTTCATCAGATAGGATGTGAGCTGCCATATTTAGTTCTCTCCAGAGATATTCTATGGGGTTTAAGTCTGGGCTTTGGCTCAGCCTCTCAAAAAACAGTCTTAGACTTGTCCCGAAGTCACTCCAGCATTGTCTTGGCTGTTTGGTTCAAGTCAGTGTCGTGCTGAAAGGTGTACTGTCGTGTACACTCTACGGTATGTTTTCTACATCTGCCTCTCTGTATTTGACTGCATTCATCCTTCCCTTAATTCTGACCAGTCTTTAAGTTCCTGCTGCTGAGAAGCAACCCCATACCACAATACTGCCACCTCCATGCTTCACCATAGAACATGGCCAACAACATAGCCTTGGTCACCCCCCTGACTAAGGCCCTTCATGGCCTGGTCACTCAGTTTTGCCAAACAGCCAACTCCAGGAAGAGTCCTGGTGGTCCCAGACTTCTTCCATTTCACAACTCTTGAGGCCACTATGCTCCTGTGAACATGCAGATCTTTAGGAATGGTTTTATACCCTAGTCTTGCTAGGCTGTGACACAGTGTTATTGCAGAGGTCTACAGAGAGTTCCCCTGGATTTCGTGGTTTGGTTTTTGTCCTGACCATGCAGTGTTAACTGTGGGACCATATATACACCAGATGCCTTTCCACACTGTGTCCAATCAATTCAAGGTCCATATTCAATCATGTTCTAGTACATCTCAAAATAACCAAAGCAAAGAGGGTGCACCTGACCACCAATCTGGAGTGCTGGCAGCAAAAGGGTCTGAATACTTTGTGAGATCGCAATTTTTTTTACTTTTTAAAAAAAATGTAAATTACTATTTACAGCTCAATCAAGTGTGCAACTAATGAAAGGGTCTGAATATTTAATAAGGCCCACTCTGTCATCTAGAATCCTAAGCTCTAACAAGTGAATTTGATCATATTTTAGTAAAATGCCTCAGTTTTTTTTTATAATTTTAAAATACTTTACTACTCTTTTTTACACTTATTTCACTATTTATAGAAAATGTGGTTTTTTGCTATGTATTTAACGGCCCACATCACCACTATTGACGACCACTGCCTCCGCTTTTGCCTCTTGCTGAAAAAGTACTTTCCATTGTCCCCATATTTGTTGTTGGCAGAAACTTTTGACTCTGAACTGTCCTCTAGTGGATGTATTGTTTAACATCCATGTCAGCTTAAAGGATGTATGGAATCCCCAATGGGTTTACAAAGGGGTGGGGGTGGGGCGGTGCTGGTGTAAACATCACAGTGGTAGAGATACGTGCCATGATTTGGATTTTGCTGTACCAATTGTTATCTTGTTATTATCATATTAAGTGGACATCCGCAACACTCTGCGCAATATACTGCTTGTTAACCAGTTAGCCTAGCTTCTCGGCTCCACACAGAATATAAAGAAATGAATGTACAGGGTACCCCAGCAGCCAAATGATAAGGCATATAGGTGTACGTGCTTACCCACCTATCTACTGTCTGTTACAGGCAAACGTAAATATAGTCACATTTTTACAAAGCCTGGGCAATTTGCTAAAACAGCTGGACCTTTGGTAGTTATAGCAAATGTTTCTCATTTAGGAGGTACTTTTGTTGTTTTGTTGAGTGGAAAGCGACATGCCACCCATTGTGAGTTTGTGGTTCATTGATGTGTCTGGACAATAATGGAGCCATGTGGCACTGTGGAACAAAGTATATTGACCTTTGTACAAAAAAAACAATACTTGTTAGTGAGATCCATTCATTGTTTATTTGTGTCCTTTCATTGGATATGTTGACAGGATGAAAATAGGATATCACCTACCTTATGCTTTAATATCCCTAATTGTTCTTGACTCATTTCAAAAGTGACTCATGATATTTTGTTAAATTCCATTAATTTCAGCTGCTGTTTCTTTCTCATACAAATTCTGAAACAGGTCTCTCCTGCTGCCCTTAAATGGTCACAGAGCAGCTTGAACAATCAGACGAGCACACCGAGTTTTTAAAAAAATTATTTTATACCTCTTTCATACACCTGGTAAAACTGCCAACCAGGAGACAACATCGCAGCTGCTGTTGTCATTAATCTGTCTTTCATACCACAATGATGCTGCATACTGCATTTAGAGTCCCACCCATGGCCAAACAGTGTTCTGCCTGTTTTTGTTTACACAAAATTATTTGCTTTGCAGCAAGAAGCGATTGCTCAAAACTTGATTCTGACCGTCTATAGACATACACAACTTAGACACATCCAAACAAATAATGCAGCAAAAATTTGTCTCACATGGGACACTGGCGCCATCTGGAACAGACAACAAATAATTAATCAGATCGCAAATATACTGAAGTAAATATCTTGTGGGTACAATGGTGGTATTCCACTGCCCTCACTTTGCTCAACTATTGCAGTGGACTAAACCCACTTCCAAAAAAGTCTAAAGACAAGAGTTGGCCTTTTGAGATTTTTTTTTTGGAGCAATGGTGAAACTGTGCTCAATCTGGGGTCTGTATTCAGTGAAATGCTCTCTATTATTATAATTAAACTAAGAGTGCTCAGGTTGTCTTGTGCTACATAATAAAATGGCAGTGAAGTGCACACCCAAAATAAAACAAAACTTTTCCCAGCTTCCTTGAACCTGCATGTTTTTCATAGAGCATGAGCAGTAGACAATGTTTACACATGGCGAGTGACTAAAGCAGTACGTTAACAGAACAGCAGCATCAGATTAAATCCTCTGTCACTGTTGACGCAGGATGTTTTCAGGCAAAGTTTTGAGTGTAAGTAACTTGTGTTTTTGCAGAGTTTACAGCTCAACACACAGTCACTGTAGTTATGCATGTAACATGGAAGAAAACTGACTTGTAGCAACAGTTTCAGGTCAAAACATAAGCCGCTGCACAGCCTGTGCAGACAGCTTTGAATGTTGATGAAGCCCAGAAAGAAACATTGTTTTACAGCTGTTTGTTTTGTAATGACTGTGTACGGGGAAGGAATTTTGGTAATACTGAGTGTAGCCACTAGGGCAGTCGCCTCACAGCTCAGTGCTACTATTGTGCACTTGGTATGTTCTAGCAAATAACATTCAAGAACAGAATTGAAATCTAAGGTCAGACTCAGAGTCCTTGTGTTATATTTTCAAGTACATCAAAGCAATGTTTTATGGTCATTATTTAGGTGGGAGCTTCAGAGCATTCACAGCCGAGCAGCAGTTTTTCCTGTCTGTCTGTGAAAGTATGATGTCAGAGGTGTATCAGATGCAGTATAAAAATGGTGGTTATTTTTGTGTTTGTTGCAGTCATCCCTGTTGTGATGTGAAGTTTGCCAGTCATGATTAGGCATGGGCCAGTATGAGATTCTGACAGTATGATAACCTTAAGCAAAAATATCACGGGTTAGCTGTGTTGTGATTAAAGCTCTAAACTGAGTTATTTTGAAATGCCTGGTAAGAAAAACATTTTTTCCATTGATCACAGTCTACAACACAGAATGTTTGGAACATCAGTAAATGTGTTTGTTAAGCTAAAATAATAGAATTTATTCAGAAGGATCGATGAATAAATGCAATCCCTTGAGCTGCAGGTTTATGCACACTTAACAAGCTCCAAAGATGAATAACTAAATTCTAGTTCTAATTCTCTTCTATGTTAAAAACATAGAGAATATCTACCACAATAGGGCAGCACATTCTGTCAGCTATCACAATAGGGTAGCGCATTCTGTCAGGTATCACAATAGCGTAGCAAAATTCTGTCAGGTATAATAATATAATATAATAAGTTAGTGTGTTTTATCACAACGAGGTTTATACAATAGGAACAGTATGACAGAAAATATTAATGATTTTGAAACCTTGGTATACCTTAAAACTGGTAACTGGCCTATGCCTAGTCACAATCAACAGCACTGCAGCTGATACTTAGTATTACCTTTTATTTTATTAGATTTAGTATTACCTCCTGTTCAAATTTCAGGAACTTGTCCTCGGAGCTGGCAGAGAACGGAGATCAAAGGCAGAACCTGTGACAATAGATACATTGTGTTAAATTCCTGCAGTAGAGAATAGTTCTGTGTGCATGTCATACACAGTGCTACAGAATCACTTGTATGATATTCAGTAATTTCAACCGGATTTGACGTGTAACATGTCATGCTCTTGTATCTAGTGTGCCTCCGCATCAGATAAAGCACTCCCCATTCATTGGGTAACTGACCAATCACAGGTGTTTGTCATCTCGCTCTGATTAACTGCTCTTTAACCACACAGCTGCAGCTGTAGGCAGCAGCTGCATTTTCACTATGAAGGCAACCTGCAAGAGAAACGAAACTTCATTTACTAAGGAGGGAAAGCTGCTGTTGATTTGGTTTCTTTCTGTGGCTTAGTTGTAGTAATAATACACTTCTGGGAGGCACATTTGAAGAATGTGGGGTTATTTCGGTGTCAAATAATTTGTTTGTTGCAGTGTTGTGGTTGTGACGGTTTTTCCAACTGTGATAGATGAAAATTATGTCATCCAAGGTCCTCAGTATTTGGAAACTGCTGTATTAAGCTTAGAAATATAAAATGCTTTTTAATCTCTATGACCTGTATTTTTACACTCTTCCATGATCAAGATGATCTCTTTTATTGAGGGAATAAGGGTTTAGAGCCATGCCAGCAGCTCTGTGTGGCAGGGTATAGGCACAGCAGTAATTTTTAGAGCCACATGCAATTGCTAACATGTTGATTTTTAGCATGTATAATGTTCCTTAGTGTAAAGTACTGTGTTAACATGCCAAGAAAACAATAGAAAATAAAAATAAAGGAAATTTTTAATTTCTGAAGGTTTCTAAATGTTTTCTCTCACCTCTCCTAAACATTACTTTTGGTTCTAAAATGTTTTTGCATCATATCCCTTTTGGCTTAAATGATTTTAAATTAATTAATCAATTGGTTAATCAATCCACCAAATGTGATAAAATAATAAATAATACTAGAACATATTGGTTTTCCACCATAATTAAATTCAGAAACCATTTTGTATCAGTTGAAATGGTTACTAGGAGCAGCTAGCTTAACATCTACTATGTCAACTAAAGAAATATTTCAATTTAATAGTTTGTGTGTTTCAGTAAGTCGACCTGCAACCACCTGTTTTGACTGTTTGCCCAGCAGGAAAACTGTCAATGCTATTTTTCTTTTGCTATTTTTCATGGATGTTATTGGCTAGCTAGCAATGTAGTAAGATAATTTTGCCATTTTCAATTGTGCCTACAAATCACAGATTGGCTTCGTTGGGAAACAGATGCTAGTGAACGCAAGACCAGACCTCTGAAAACATCAGATGTGGGTGTTGAATTATTGTATCACGTGACATGGCAACGTTTGACGGGAAAGAGTATTTGGAAGGATTAGTGTCATATTTAACACGTAAACATCAATGATCTCCACAGACCTTTTGAAATTAATCTAGGGAGCCACATAGTCACATAGTCGTTGACTAGGAAACCCCCACCCCACGTGCAACCCCACCAGCCCTTCACCCATCCCCCCTCTGTTCATCCCTCTGTCACTGCCTGCCAAGCGAGGAAACTGGTAATGGAGAGACTCCCTGCGAGTGTCGTACAGTCATGGTGAATCATCAGAAGTTGTTATGTTTGCAGTTGCAACATGGATCTTTGTCTGGATTTTGCAATAGTTAATGTCCCATTCATCCTCTGTCTTACCTTTTCTTCCCATTCTTGTCTGTCCCCTCTTCTCTCTCTGTCCTCCATTCTGTTTTTCTCATCTCTTTCCCTCTTCTTCCTTTATGCCTCTTGTCCTCTCTCTACACTTCTGTCTTCTTTTTCATCTGTGACAATGAAAATTTTATCTTGCATCTTAAATAATTCTCACATTTATTGTTATTGCCTATTTTAGAGAAGTAATGTGCAAGAAAGCAAGAAATAAACTGATAAGGGTATGTTGTTCTATACCCAAGTACACTTGCGCATTTACACACTGATACAGTAGGGGGCAGTATGTACTTCGTAGGTGCAGGAATGAGTCCTAAAAGTTTTGCTCCACCGTTTCCCCCGTCCCAAAGTCAATGCATTTTTTTGGTTAAATGGCTGAAATTAGGTCGGTGCTTAACATGAGCTGAAGAAATTTCACGTTTGCTAACAAGTGGCTAAATGAGACTACAGAGGTTGTGGACGTCATTAAACTGCACACAAAACTGATCTACTTACCAGTTCACCTCGTGTGTTCGTTGTGTTTATACTCTGTATAACTAATTTTCTAGGCAGAAAGACTTTTGTAGAAGAGGTCACAGCTAAATTAAATTAGGAAGCTTAGTGGTGGAGACGTTGATGTCATGTGATGTGGTGTCTTTGGTTTATAGCCTAGCATTAGCCTTTTACTTACTGATGATTGTATTTAGGCCTCAAAAAAATTCCCAGTCCGCTCCACAATGTTTTGTTGTTTTCAGTTGTTTTCACACCTGATTTGAACTGTATCCAAGTGCAAATGAACCATACTCGAGACCACCTTTTAAAGTTTATTTGGGTCTGAGTTGTTAAGTTTGCTAGCTAGTATGGTCTTAGTTTCTTACCCAGTCAAACAATAGCCTACCACCAACATTCAGGTCAGTTTTTCTGCTTGTTGTGCCATTGTGGAGTTGTCCTTTAGTGATAGCCTTCATGTAGCAAACAAGAAAAAAAATCAAATCCCAAATTTGAAAACCAAAAAGACAATTATTCATGTCCAGCTCTAATTAATACTAAATATAAATGCAAAAATGTGTGATCAGATGTTGTTACTACCAAGTAACTTAATACCAAGTTGACGTAGGATCTGAGAGAGAGAAGTCTTTAGATGAACTGATGTGAACCTGCTGTCTGCTAGTCTGTCTGTCTGACTGGCAGTGTGCAGTCCTTCTGGCTGTCTAGCAGCAGCAGAATTACTTTGTGTGCTGCTGCTTCTGATAAATGGTCCTGATAGTGTGCATGTTTGACTGCAGAGTAGCCAGAGATCTCCTTCATCTGATCTGTTTCTGCACCATTTAAACTGTTAAATTAATAAATGATGAGTGCCTTATATATTTTTTTTTGGGGGGGGGTTAAACAGAGCAGTTTGTTACCTAATGGAGATACCACCTCATCTTTGTCTGCAGGTTTAATGAAAGGTAAACAGAACATGGCTTGTAATATTATATCATATCTGAGGTAGGAAATTACCCACAGCCACCCAGATGCTGTGATCATGTAGCTGAGGACTTTTCTAGCCGGAAGCTAATTAACATCTCCAGGTTCACGGGTAACCTAATGGGACATTTCACCCAGATTGCAGGTTTTCTTTGAACTGATTAATTTCCTTGACCTTCAGAGTAAATATCTGAAAATATACCTCACCAAGCATCTTAATATAACAAGTTCTCCCAGTAAAAAAAGCAAGCATCACTTTCAGAGTATAACTGTGTTAAATATAGCTTCATTTTTTTTGTTCAGTATGTAGACTGTAACCACTGAAAACCTTTAGTTTGTTACTTAGACTGGATTGTGAGTGAGTGATGTACAAATAAAGCCTGATTGATTATTTAGAACTAGGCTGGTTCCAGACCTCTGAATCACTGCTCAGATCTGATTTGTTCAGGTCTATTGTTCAGTTGAAAGCTCTTTCCATGGTTGGAGAAGCAGTCAGCCAATCAGAGTTTTGTATGGCTAATTAGCTACAGTGCTATGTCGTTGCAAAATAGCTGCAGAAAATTATGCTGGAAATGGTGGTAGGCTTGATGCAGCTGTGCAGGAGGCTAACTTGCAGAAATAACAACACTTAAAGGATCAGTCCGGTGTTGGTATATATTTTTCCCACAGCACAGAACAGATTTGCTTCTATTTTAGTCAAACCAGCTGTCTACACAGGCGGCATAACAGCTTGCGTTTGTGATGTATGCCCGTAAACATGACCCAGAGTGTATTTTTACTCTTCAAGTTGATCTTCTTCCATTTCATAAACAGAACAACAGTGATTGTGTATTGGATTCTGAATGCTGCCAAAACATGGGTGACCTACAACCTAATACTGTCCCTGAACACCTCCCATGTAGACGCAGATAGAGAACCGAAGCTGCTGCTGCTAACATGCTGCTCATGTGTAGACACATTGTTTTCAACATATCCATCTGTCTTGCCCACGGATTGCAAATGGAAATGAGCCAGTAGCTGAATCTGGTACAATACATTTCTTATCTTTGTATGAGATTAATAAATTCTAGTCATAAACTAAAACTCAGCCCAAGAGAATCAGCTCATAGATACAGTTTTACTTTTCAAAAAAAAGGCTCAGTAATATCCTAAAACAGCTGGACTTATAGAGCATTTTATAGGAACACCTGTGCACCTGCTTATTTGAGCAACTATCCAATCAGCCAATCATGAGGCAGCAGTCTAGAAGTCGGGAGCTTCAGTTAATGTTCACATCAAACAAAAGAATGGAGGGAAAAAGGTGATCTCAGTGACTTTGACCGAGGTATGATTTTTGGGGACAGATGGCCTGGTTTGAGTATTTCTGAAACTGCAGATCTCCTGGGAATTTACACACAACTCTAAAGTCTCTAAAGTTAACTTTTCTGCAGCGCCGGCAGATCTACATTAGGTGATTTAGTGAGTAGGGGTGATTCTAAAACTTAAACTGAAACCAAAACAGTGACACAAAATGTCTACAATCTTAAAAAATGATAAAACATTGTACCAAATGGGATGATGGGATATTGGTAGAATAAAGAGTCAGATCAAGACAACATTGTTTCTATGAATCAACACTACTGTAAGCAACCAGAATTTTTCAGTTGCAACCTAGAAAAACTGTGAATATTCAGAGGCTGAGTCAGACTGATGTAGGTTGAAGCAAGTCAGTTTAGAGCTGTCTAGTTCACTGAAGTGTAGAATGGCCACCATACAACAAATCCATTTGATTTACGCAACAATAATAATGTAATGACTGTTACATTATTATTGATTTATTATAAATCAATCTATCGATCATTTACAAATGCAGTTTCCTTAAGTCAAGTCTGATGACTTCCAATGACTCATGTTGTCCTATCAAGTCCAAAACCCAGGACCCCAAGATATTTGTTTTTTGTTTATTTGAAACCGAGAAAAACTACAAATCCTCACACTGGAGCTACAATTATACTACAAAATAATGAACAATTATTTTTGTATAGGTTAACTAATCAAGCACTGTCTAATCGATTCCTCTTTACATTTTTGACCCACTGGTGACAAAGAACAATGGCAAACTTGTCACTTCATATCAGCATTAGTCACACAGGGTTGCCAGTGATATGTACCCTTCTGATTTCTCTACACTTATCTAGATTTGGAAGTTAATTACAAAAAATCCTCATTAACCAATAATTCTTAAGGCTGTATTTCTCCTGCAACTATGGCAAAGAAAGATACTGATAAAATACTAAGACTACGGCTTTGCACATTTTTGATTGAAAGCCTGTTTGGCCATTTGACACCAAGGGGAAGAAACAACATTTTCTTTCCTGCTTTTCCAGTGCTGCAAATAAAATGTAATATATGGCAGTTTCTTTTCAGTGAGACTCCTTGAACTACCAGGTCAGGTTTTTTTTATTTTATTTCTGCCGGAGGGGGATCGCAGGGCGTAGTTTCTCTGGTCCCACTGGTCCTGGTGGCAGCTAACGAGGCTCGTTATAAAAATAAAGGGTATAAAGGTGTAAAACTGCCAGTGGCTTCTGCTCGGCAGCTCGGAGGATTAAGCCAGCTGGGGTCGTTCTCTCTGCACATTTTGATCTTTACTGTTTCTGTGTATTCGTTGTGTTGCTGTCTGCTGGTCTGACTATGTGAGGTGTCTGATTACACTGCCGCTGACAGTAAACTGGCTTTTCCCTCATGCATTAATCTGTCTAATAAAAATCTCCAGCTTGTGTGTTTATAGCTGCAGCAGTACTTGTTAATGTTTTCGATAACATCTCCCAGTGAGCTCAGCTGCAGAACACACTTCAGTTTCTGGATCACATTTAATGAGGAGTAAAGAGGTCACTGGTCAGAAGGTCACAGCAGCAGAACCAGTAGAAACAATCATGATGGTAAAGAAATGTTGAGAAAAGACAAAGGTCAAATATAGAACATGTCTGCCCTGATGTGGATAGATTTAAAACTAATTTCAGATCTCTCTGTCCTGCTTTTCAAAACACCCTCCAGTATTGCTTGGATATGAACAGATAATTGTCTATGAACAGATTCAAACAACATCTTGATTTGTTATTGTTTCCTGTTGCTCAGTTGACTTTTGCCTCAATCTCTCAATTATATTGCAGTCAAAGTTAACGTACACATATGTTTACAGGAATCAGTGAAACTCAGTTGATGGCTGGAGCTCCAGTATCTGTCAAAGATAAATCTCCAAAATCTGATTAGAAACCACAGAAAAAAGTGCTCCTGTGATGTTCACGTGGCCCAAGGACTGTTGTTATAAAATGCCTACAAATTATTATTTTACTGAAAACAATCAACCTGCACAGGAACAGCAAGGCAATGGAAACTCTTGATTAAAATTTTAAAAAGACTGCTAATTTCCAGTTTTACCTTAAGATTGTTTGTACAACAGATAATATATTTTGTTTTAGTTCTATTAATTTTATACAGTGTCTCTGGTTTGCATTTCTGTCATCGTTTATTGTGAAACACTTTGTGATGTCTGAACCAGAGACCCAAGGTGCATCTTCACTCACTGACTTCTAAGATACCTGTTTTCTTGTTCTCTGATTCTGTGGGAACAATTTATCAGTGAGGTTTAACTTCCAAAAATTACCATTGTTCTCCTCCTACACTTTGTTTTAAGATAAATAATAAACTTGGAAATGGGGACTAAAAACCTGTCACAGTCTAAGATTGCTAAAAAACTAAATTTGTGACTAAAAAGGATTGAATAATGGTCATTTATATTAGTTCTTCAGTAGTTCCTCTGTGTGATTCAGTTTTATCAAATGCTTTCTGTTTTTTCTCGACAGGACTACAAACATGGCTGACGCGGTGCAAGGTCCCGTGGTCAGCCGGCCATTGGCATTTGCCAATGAAGAGCGGAGGGCGGTTCACTCCTGGTCCCGGATCTCATCAGCGGGGCACAATGTCCTCCTGGATGCTCTGAAGATCCTCAGCCCGATGTCCCGTGACCTCTCGAGCACAGAGGAGCTGGTCACCTTCTTGCAGGAGCTGAGCGAGGAGGGCCACAAGCCCACTGTGCTGCACAGCAAGGACGTGTACCGATACCGCTCCTGTACGAACCAACCCATGACTGAAGATATGCTGAAGCCACCCAACAGGAATGTCAGACCCACTGCCAAGAGGAGGGGAAGGAGAGGCCTAGCCAAGAAGAGAGAGGTACATCCATCCTGGAACACCTCTGAGAGGAGTAACCCCAGGATTCAAGGGGTGCGCCCTCCAGAGCTGCTGGTGGACCATCATGCCGTTGTGTGCAGCAGGACCCCCATTCGGACTGCAGAGATGTCACAGGCATTGCAGGTGCAGCCATGTCTCAGATTGACCAACATTGAAGGCCTATCTGGCTTCCACACGGCCAGACTCCAGATCCACACTACCTGGGACTCGTCCTCTGAGGTGCCCTCTGTCACCTTTTCACAGCAACAGCACCCTCCAACGCTTTCAGGAATACCTTTGCAGCCTTCTCAGAACGGTGGCGGGGCACCCACCAAAGCTGTGGCCTTGTTCAGCCAGAAGAGTCTGTCCTGCCCCATTCGACTGGATGGCGCCCTCATCGGTGATTCTGCACCAGTCTTCTACGCTAATGGCCGGGCGTTTCCACAGACTCACACAGAGCTGACCAGCAACGGCTGGAGGAGCAATGGCTTCCACCGAGATGGTCGGGGCCCCAAGGAACTGACCAACCCACCCCGGCAGAGAAACGGTTGGAAGGACAAGAACAGTTTTAGATGGAAAGTGATAAAGGTGGACGATTCTCGTTCAGTGGCGGAGGCCCGCAGAAAAGCGCAGAAGATCCTACAGGTCAATCTGTCTCCAGTGATTCAGATCCAACCTCTCAACCATGTGCTGAGAGATTTCAGATACCAGAATAAGTGACAATTCCCACAAAACCCACACACATTGTGTCCTTTAGCAGATGTTCGTGTTTTACATCCATTAGCCTCTACCTGGCTGAGCCTCAGTGTTCAAAGCAGACGTCTTACATGGGTTCTTGTGATCTCTGCTGGGTGTTAGAGGTAGAAAAGTTAGAGTCTGTCTGCGGAGGTTCTGGTTCCTGACAGGGGCACGCCAGACTGAAAGGCATTTAAAGTTAAAGTTTAAAGTTAGTTAAAAATGATGCTTTTCCTAGCAGGCTGGGAAATGTCTGTCGGCCAAATGCTGGTGCATTTTCACTGTCAACATTAGGTAATGCTACACCACACTTCAACCAACCATCATTCTGCTTTGAGTTGACTGGCGGCTAACCAACGTTGGTGATGAATTTATAGACGCAGCATCCACTGTGGCTGTTAGGTCAAAGGTGAATATTCTGCCCTTCAACAAGGTTGCAAGTTGCAGGTGTTTGACGAGTATTTATAACTCATTTCAAGTATATTCACAGTTTGTTTAAAAAAAAAAGTATTTTTTACTTGTATGGCTTAAAACAGTGCTGTCACTCTGTGGCACCCTATTTTCAACTGGAAAGAAAGAGGAGGTGAAACTAGTGGTGGGACAGGATAATCCCATTTTACAGCAAGATGAACAGGTGGATGAGTGAGGTTGGTTTGCAAAGTCTTCAGACAAGCTGATGTGGTGGTTGGTTGGCTCCAACAGATAAACTATAAACAAAAAGAGGGAAAAAGAGAAAAGTCTTTAGTTTGTCTTCCTTTTTTATATTTTTGTTGTGTTTCCACTGGAGATCAGGGAGCAAGTACAACAGGGAATCGAACCCATGGCACACACAGAGTGATACCTAGATGACTTGTTTGAACTACAGTCCTTCACAAAGTGTTCCTTTGGTTTAGTTTATCCACACATGGAGAAAAAAAAACAGATTAAATTATTGACTGTTGGGAGTATTTAATGTCTTACGGTGACAAAACATGAATCAATGAAAGCAGCTGCCGAAAACAGTGAGTATGGAAGAGTTATCAGGCCTCTTTAAAAACACTTCTGAGGTCTTCAAATCTTAATTATGAGAAAACATTGAAGATAAGACTTTTCAGCATTTTCTCATTATTAAACTTGATCTCAGAATCATGATTTTACAGATATCTGACTGTAATTTTAGAGTTTATTCTCCAAAATACAGCTTTTTTTTCCTGAAAATTCTTCCTTTCTATAATGTAGGCTTGGTCCATCTCTGTAAGTTTAAGGAGTTTTACAGATAAGAAACACCAAGATGTACACTTGGGCTGGGAAAATACCATCAATTCAAGATTGTTCAAATTTCTGGCAACCAACCATCAGTCGGAGCCCTGATGTAAGACATTTGTTTGGCTAATTTAAAAATATTTCTGGTGAAATTTGTTAGTTTGAGCTGCAGGCCTGTTTGTTTCTTGACTTTGAGACTGCAGCATCTGAAAGTCTTATCTCCCACCAGAGCTTGTTTGTGTTGTGCTCTGTTGAGTCGCCCAACAAAATCTACTTATAGTTTCTTGAATTCCTCAGCTGTGATGAAACTGTTGTGACTTTCTTTCAAACTAAAAAAAGCACTTTGAAAGTGTGACAATGATTCATTGTCACCTGTTTCTGATCATTAAAGTCTTTAATATTTTTATTTACTGCAGCACGTAGAAAGTATTTGAAGTAATCTCTAAAATTTTGTTTGATTTTCCTTGAACCCACACTGGTTTTTGCAACAGGTGCTAACTTTGCAATGTTGGTGCTGAATTAAATGACTGGCACAAGAATGTCATTGTTTTTCTCTGCTACTAGTTCATATTGGAGTGTTTTAGGAGCAATGACTTCCTGTTGTGAGTTATTCTCTTGAGGGACTGATAGCCCTGCTGCTGCCCCCTGCAGGTTGGGATGAGCATGCCAAACCGCCTTGTGTGCTTTCCAAAGGGTTTCTACTGTGAGGAACCACACAAATTCATTTTCATGTTATCATCTGTGAAAATTTCCTGTGTATTCTCCTGGAAAATTTTGTTTGAGATGTTTGGGCAAAACCACATTCCATGAGATAAATACATTATCAAGTGCTAATGTTTATTTTTTGGCCTCGTAAACCATAGCTTGGCAAAAAAACCTTAACTTGTAGTCTTCCTACTAGTTTTTTCTGGAGCCTATACCAATTAAGTGCAGATAAAAGCTCTGGAAAAAGCCAGTGAGAGGGCCTTGATATTAGAAGAATTTATTAATTTAACAGCCAGATCTCATGAGATAAAACAATTAAATCACCATCAGGTCAGAAATTAAGGTCTTGTGTTATAAAATGAAACTGAATTTCTAAGCACTTGTTTGAGGTTTAAATGCTGTGCAGTAGAAAGAATTAATCAGATTTGGTGTGGAAACCTGTACTTTCAGTTTTGAAGGTCAGGCATTATTCTCAAGTGAGAAAACTGTTTCTCTGTTGAAACTGACACCACATCAGTGTTTTGGTGGTCGACTTTACAGACTTCTGTGTCTCTGTTCTGGTGAATTTTACGTTATGGAAGAGTCTCTTGGTTTCGCTGCACACTCTCTCTCTCTCTCTCACTCCCTCCGATCTGTCTGTATACAGTCATGTTCATGCCCACCGACAATTCCCTTTTGTAGATCTTATTTCTGTTAGTCTTGTTTGTGCAACACTTGTATAATATTGTATTTCCTACATGATCTTTGAAAACTTTTTTGGTTCAATAAAACTGATCTGAAAAGAATCTTTTTTTCCTAATTTTTCAGAATGTGTTGACTCACTTCAGCAGGTACAGCACTGATGATCTCCGATGCTGAGAGGGTTTAATGTTAATACCATGTCATCAGATTGTTTATTTTTGTGGACCCCTGACTGCACGGGCCAAAAGTCATGTGTCATTGGGAAATTCACTTAATCCCTTTCTTAGTCAGTGTGACAACTTGTTGGCAAAGATGACAATTATGGGATTAGAAAATGAATCAACTTTGATAATTCATTCATGTCTCTTTAACCTACACCAAGGAGATTTTATTGTCTTGTAATTTTTTTTGGTCGGTTGGTTTGTTTATTTATCAGCAGGATTACATAAAAAGAAATGAACCAGTTTTCACCAAACTTGATGGCGGGACAGGGAATGGGCCATGGAAGACCCCAGTAAATGTTCTATTTTAAGAGCTAAATAAATGTGTAGGATTGTTTGATCTTAGCAAAGATATGCGCTCTTCTTAGTGCTACTCTAGTTGTATTTATTTATTTTTAGCAAAAATGCCAAACTAATTAACTAATTTAATCCAGCATCGTTTACACTGATGTTAAATATCAGTGTTGTGTAATATGCATCACCTCTTATAAACTAATTAATAAACAAATAAGTGTTGGTTGAAACATTGGCACAAAAGCAAAAGCGAATCTCTCACTGATAAAAGACAAAGGTCCTACAAACCTCAAGAGTGATGTCAACTACTTCTCCTAGAATACATTTTGTTGAGAAACATCCAATCACAGAGCCTCAAATTCTGTCATGTGCTCCACTAACATCAAACTGAAGCTAAGGATTTCATGTTGTAGAAACCTAAAAGAAAATATTCAGAGATTAAAATCATGGATTTGTCAGTTTGTTTAATTCTTGTGAACTCAGTATCTCACTTAAACTCAAGGATGAACTGATTTAGGTTTTGGAGATCAAATGTCCAAGTCACTGTGACCTTACAAAACAGACTTTTTGACCATTAGTCAATAAATCATCCTTAAATTATGACAGAATTTCACACAATTATTAAATAGGATGAAATGATGACATTTTGAATCCATAAGTCAAAAGTCAACTTCACTGTGACATCATAACATTTTTCAAAAACATTTTCTGGATGGCTGCTGTCATGGTTAAAACTTTTTGTTTCTCACAATTAACTAACACACTAATACAGCAGATGTATAACAGAACAATATTTTGTCCAACCTTGTCTTTTTTTCCACCAAATTTGCATATTCATCAGTGGGTGGTACTGGTGACAGTCCTGTCTGTTACAGTGGAGCTACAATAGTGGCATAACAGTATTAAGAAGCATCAGTCGTGGTATAAAATATAACAAAGAAGGCTTAGGTTTGCAACAAAGAGTGAGACAGGATGAGATTTGGAAGGTAACAAATGGAGTTAAGGAGAGGGAAATTTAGAGATGGGTAGTAGATTTCTTTGTTAACACAGGATTGTTCAATATAACATAGTCTTTTTTAATTTGTTGTATCTCAGTGATATGTAATATATTGCCAAAGTATGACCACCAGTAAACGAGATCTTATTCTACATACTCTGGTACGGTAGGTGGCGGTATGCACCCAAAAGATGGTATTGCAACCCCAAAAAATGCAAAGAAGAAGAACAACAGGAACTCAGTGGGAAAATGAGCGGCACGTCGCTGAGAGACTGCCACATGCGACTGAAACTCGGGTGGAAAATTATCGGACTCTTTCCCATCTCGGCGTTGTTTCTGTTGTAGTTTCCCTTCTTATCAACACCATCAACAGCTGCTCAGTGACAATGACGCAGCTCATCGAGACTGTAAAGGTACAAACCTCTTTTAATCCTTGAAGGCTCGGTTTGTGTCTAAGATCCGTCATAACCCAGTCAAACACCGAACACACAGACGTGATACACATATGTTTGTATTCAGCGTGATTTACAGTTCTCTGTGTCATCACTAAATCCGACGTCCATCGCTAAATCCGCCTGGAAATTGTAGCTCTTAATAGTCACAGAACTTGCCTGAGAATTATGTTTTTCCCCCACATTTTCCTCAATATTAAAATAATTTATTTTTACAGTTGAGAATACGTTCAATGGTGCGTAGCACAAGGGGTTCAATTAATCGGCATAGTTAATTTTCCAGAATATAAACAAATATTGCTAAAACAAACAAAAAAATAAAACGGGTTACCGGATCGATATGGCGACATTAAACTACCGGTTATCTGTTCATATGTGAGTGGAGACTTAATCAGATAAATACACCAAATTAGATGAATTATTTAATTATTTTGAGATTTAATTCCTCCTTAAATTAAAATTATTAGGAATATTTACGACGAGAGGGCGGGTTCTGGGCTCTGATTGGGCGCCTTTCTGTCATTCAGATCTGTGGAAGTGGAATCCAGGTGAAGTTCATTAGCAGACATTTTGCAGGTGTGGTCACTGTTGTTGTGAATCGTCAAATTTCTATTTTAAAAAAAGGATGTAAAAGATTGTCGTTCCCTGGCCTCGTTATAGTAAGTCAACAGAGTCGTTAAAATCAAAACAACCCGAGAGATAAAACCTTTGTAGTCTTTCAGTATTGTTAGTAATATTCGTTTCTTTGTGTCATTCAGCAGTACATGGAGGAGATGAGGAGTAACGGCTGACAGCAAGTGCAGATGGACATTTACTTCCTGGACATCCACCACTTTGCCACCACGAAGGAAGAGAAGATCGACTGTTCTCATACCGTGAGTTACACATTTCCTGTGTGTTTACTTACTGTGCAGCTGTTGTTATGAAGATTGTTGCTTGTTTGCATGGACAGTGAAGTAGTTGTGCCTGCTGAGGCTCTTTAGTGTACCAAATGTTACTGGCAAATGTCTTAATGTTTGTTTGTAGTCTGTTGGTTGATTGTCAGCTGCCTGTAGGCTCTTAGTCTTGTTTGAATAAATGTTTACACACCAAAACAGGTTTACTTAAAGTATCACAAGTAAAAGTTATCCTTTGAGACTGCAATCATACAATAAAATACATTATTGATACTGATGCATCAGTGTGTAAGCAGCTTTTTGTTGTTGCCCCGCCCCAAAGGTTCACAAGATAAATCTCAGGAGTCAGGAGATGATTAATGGGAAAGGACAGAGGAAAAAACTAAGTTGTGATTTGTTTTCAGGTGTTGGAACCCCAACTAGGCACTGATTTATTACAGGGGTCACAAGCCAAAAAGACTGAAAACCACCGGATTAAATTTGTTATTATGTTTTTAATGTGAAATTTAAATCCAAAAACTATTAACTCCATCTGTGTAGTATTTCGTTTTGAATTGTAGTGAAGAAGAATGATCAGGTAGCTTAAAATAGAAACTAGTGCCTTAAAATGATTCTTAAGTACAGTGCTTACAGCCTGTGCTCCTGCCTAAATGCTCTTCCTCTTTCCAACTCATTTTTAATAATCTACCAGAAGCCAGACATCAGGTCTCAACCTTCATTTGGGACAATTCCTTTCCTTCCATAAATCACAATTCTAAAAGTACCTAAACTTGGTTGCGTACAGCTGTGAAAATCCAAATTTTAATAGTAGTAATATTTCCTCACATAACCCAAGTCATGTCCAACCATGCAGATATTTTTTTGTTTTATTTTCCCAGGTTTTTAGATAAATCTTCAGAGGTTAGGTACCACTAAGGGTGAGAGGTAAAATTTGGGTAAACTAATCCTTTAAAAGGAACAGTCCCAACCAGTGGCTGATGAGTTTGTTTTATTTGCATCACATCAACTCTGCTGCGTTTGTCTTTGTTTTCCTCCTGCGACCGGTCCAAACACTGTTCAACCATCCTGCTGATGTGAATCTCGTTACCAAGGTGACAGCCTCACCGCCCGTTCTCTCGGTGTAGTCTGTTGACCCTGTATCTGGGGTGTTGCTGGTGATTCGGGGGTGGGGGTCTGGAGTTGGACAGGGGCCCTGGGTCACACTGGGGTGTTTTTATTGTTTCAGAGCTCAGAGCTGTACGTCAGTGCTCAGCGACACATCTGCTGTGAGAGGTGGAGCAGGTGGAGGACCAGATATCTGAGCCGGGGGGGGGGGGAATTAGTGACATTTCAGAGCAGAGGGGGCGGCATGTTGAGCAAAGCAAGATGCTCAGCTTGCTGGTTTTTTGATCTTTGATTCACAGCAGTTACAGTGGGTTGTAATGGAAATCCAGAGTCAGAGTAAGAAAATCTGTCAGAACGTCCACAGAAATCTCTCAGACCTCCTGCAGCATTAAATGAAATGTGCTGTCTTTTCCCAGCTCTCATAGTTTCTCTGCAGCACAGCTACGTTCACAGATTGTGTTTCACTCTCTGGCCTCACAGTTCTGCCACGAGACTGGGGCTTCAGGTCGGGTTTGTTGAGAAATATCTTATTCTCTTTATGTGACTGAGCCAGTTGATGGAAGTAGACTCATAATGAGTGGAAAGAGGAAAAACTAGTGCTTTGCATTAGCTTGGCAAGCTAACGGTCAGCCTCAGGTCAGGTTTGAGTCTCAGATTTGGCAGCTGGTCTGCTTCTGGTCTTAATTTCAGCCTCACGTGGACGTCTTTTGCCTCCTCAATGCTCTGGAGGTGCTTGAAGTGGTGTGTTTAACAATTTATTGAAATCAGCAGGCTACAGCAAGTCTGGGTAACCTGCAGGCCATCTGGTTGTACCGTAGCTACATCTGCTAGTGTTTGTTTAAAGCTGATCTTTAACAGTAAGGAATCATCTTATCATTTTATGTTCCAGGACCAGGTAACTGCACCCAGTTCTGAGTTCCAGTTGTAGAGAAGTGCTGATTCAACTGTAAAGTCATTTGGAGGCTGATGTTCATGGAGCTTTTGAACTGTGTTGTGTTATATTGACAGATGTTTCTAATTCTAAATATTTTCAGTGGGGAGAGGTTAAATAACAGACTCACATCTCTGTGTAATACAACACAGTTCAAAAGCACCACAAACTGCAAAACATCATAACCCACATGAAGTCAGGATTTACTGCAGGAATGTTGTAGCAGCCTGCATTAGTTGTAGGAGGTGTGCCTAATAAAGTGTATATTTTTTCATATAGCAGGTTCTATGACATGGCTCTTGGCAAAAGCTTTACAAAAGTGCTTAAAACATTTAAAGGTGGAACTCATTTGTAATTCTTCCCAGTTTCTTGAGGTGGTTGTAACTTTAGGTTTGGCAGTTGCCCAGACATCACCAACTACCTGTATAGGTTGCTGTGGTAATGCAATTAGGCGTAGCTAAGGTGGTGACCCGGCCTCTTAACATGGATGGATGAAAAGTAAATGTCCATCATTGCCTTCCAAACAATTGCACTGTCAAGTTGTGTCTTCTGATGCCATTAAGCTATACTAAGAAACTATACTCTCTGATAGCGCTAGCTGCATGGATTCTGCTCACTCCGTCAATGTGGATGTGACGTTGTTTTTGTTTGTCATGGGGAAAGTGATGCAAAAGACAATCTGGTTTGAGTGCATCCTGACTAAGACGTGTCTATACAAAGTCACATTTCATGGTTTGTGTCCAATTTGCAAAAATCTCATTCTGGATACTGGGGTCGAGCCCATAGCACTGGTGATAAACCAGGACTGAAATGGCTGAAATTCAAGCCAAAACCTGAACCTCTGGCTCTGCTTACTGCCTGAAACAAACCAGCAAATGATTCATCTGCAGTAAAACTGGTGTGATAGTAAACTGTTTGTTGACCTCTCTGACTCGTGTTTTCAAAACAGGATATACTGGTCTTTTCTGTGTCTTCAACCTTCAGGAATGTTTGTTAGATGACCTCAGTTATGATTTTCCCACCACAGAGCAGCTGCAGTCACATGCTCAGTATGAGCAATAAAATTATCAGCTTCTGTTTGTTTATCAGAACATTCTTTAAAACTGATAAGAATCTAATGACAGCTTGCACAATTCTTGAGGACATTTACTGCATTGATGCAAGTGCTGGAAATGCTGACAAAATTTGGAAACTCTCCACCTCTCCTCCTCCTTTGATCATATTGGGCTTGTTTTTGTATGCTGTTCATTTTAAATCTAATCTATTCTGAATGTAACATATGAACTCTTGTTGGATTCATGTCATTTTTTAACTTTCATTATCTTTATAAGATCTTTATCTTCAATGGTGTTTTGAATTGGCTTTTGGTATGTTTCCTTTTCAAACTGTTTCCATGTAAAAATATTCCATCCGTTTTGGATAGCTGGAGAGTTTCAAACCTGACTCTAGGCCTTTTGCTGCTCCAAATGATATGAATATGTGATTATGTCCCACATTATCAATTGGTTTTGAGGGATGATTGAAAGCACATTCATTTTAATTATGTCAATTCTTGAATTAAAATAATGGTAGATGCCATCTTTCCCTCATCTTTCTCTATGTGTTGTTTTATCCTTTTTTTTGTAATTTGCTTTAAATATGTCAGAGAGATCTTGAGTTATTGTCACCCACAAACATTTAATAGATCTTAGATCCCAATTATGTTTATAGGATTCCTGAATTACTATTGATGGTATATGATTGATTGTAAGGATCTGGATTTTCAGAAAGGATATATATCTAGCATATATATATCCTATATCCTGACAAATATCTGTATGTTTCAAGGAGCTTCATCATTACAGGAAACATTGTGTCTAGTTGTTGAGGAAAATTGTCACATCATCAGCATAATGTTGAGTGTCATCCTTTACTTTTATTGTGACTCCCTTAAGTTCTTTGCCAAACTGCTTGAGCTGGTCATGATGGATCTTTGCAGCCTAATTTTATTTAGTCAAGTTTTAATTTATTTTTATTCCAGCTGAGAGCTCTTCATATAATATTTTAATTCTTACTCACCAAGAGACATCTTTGTGCTCAAGATGTCGTCCGGTTTGATCTTCATCTATTAGTTCTGGTCAAAAAGTATTTAATCTTTTGAAGATATCTGACATATAGAATTTGTAATCTGTGTGAAGTATTGACATTGGTCTGTTATTTGCATCTTTATTGTTGTGTGGTTTTCGAAACCCTGAGATTATTGCTTCTACCCATGTTGGTGGTTTATATTTCTGGAGTCCAATTAACTACAATTGGAGTAGTGATACCAGTTAATGAATTTATTTATTTACAGAGATCCCTTCCATTACCGGTTCCTTTTGACCTTTGTAACTTCTTATTGTTTTTGCAGCTTCTACATCTATTATCCCCACTCATAAGATTTATAACAATGGTGTGTCAAGTTAAGTAGTTTTGGATGGGATTTTTTTTAACCAACTTGGACGAAGTAACTACTACGATGCTACTTGCTCCTTCATCTTGTCAGAAATGTGAAAAAATGTAATATTCTGACTGTAATGACCTGTGCAAATTCAAAATCTATTTACAGTTAGCTCTACAACCATTGCCAATATATTCACGCAGGTAAATGGTCTGCTTTTTTTAACCTCCATAACCATTGCAAGAAATGTCTGCCTCTTGCCCTAATATTGATTGTAGTGACACCCAGTGCTTGTTTATCTTTAAATGTATACCTGTTGAAGCAGTCACAGTTCCTGTGTTCGAAGTTCAGCCCTGCAAACTCTGCCCTGATAGTTACTGAAGCATCGGAAAGTACCAGCCACCAGAGCAGGGACTTTTTGGAACCAAACTATAGCAGAGGAACTAGATTTAGTGCCTGGTTTCTCTGTAGATAACGATTCCTCTGAAGGTTCTTGGTCTCTGGTCAAAAAGCAGTAGATCTAAACTGTACACTTGTCATGACTGGTTGGGCTCCCACCAAACTGTTGCATTCGGTTTATCAGTTCATCTGTTCTCACAGGGAAGTGAAATCTGTGATAGCTCAGTTCCGGGGAAGTCACTGAAGACTTAATCCCCAGGGGTTTTTTTAGAAATCTGATGCCTCTTCACTGAAGAATAGGCTTTACCTCTGTGCCTCCAGAAATATAATGCTTTGTTTTCTCTGCTTGAGCCTGAAAAATGGTAACACCCAGCCATCTGTTATGATGCTTTATTGATCAGGCAATCACCCATTAGTCACTCTTCAAAGAGTCTAGCTGGATGACCTTGTCCTGTAATTTCCCCACATACTGTGGTTTTCTGTGATCCTTCTGGAGTGGAGCTTCCGGTTTCCGATGGATCTGTTTTCTCAGTTGACAGGATTCAGACCTTACGAAGGAGTGGACTTTATGATTCTCACTCCTGAGATACTGTGTGTGCTTGTCCAGTGGTGTGGTGCGGTGAAATTAACAACTTTATGTGCATGGTCACCAACCTGTAGCACTAGTATTGACTCTCTGACAAAACTGAAACCGCGCTGTTTTCTACTTCACTCAGTTAAGTAAAAATAATGCCACTAAAATTTACTGCCTTGTGGTTGTACGCCTCCGCCAACCGGTTCAGATGCAGTCAATCAGTCTGTGAGTCGGGATGGACAGAAGATGATGCCTCTGGCCAAAGAAAGAAAATTACTACCCAATCAGAGCTGAGTAGGTAAATTATGCGTTAATCACAAATGTGACTGCAGGCTTCAGCCTCATGAGAAACTGACTGGTAGAAATGGTCCTTGGATTTCCTCTCCACTGTAACCAGCTGTCACTTCCAGCTCTCTAACATGGACCGAGTGTTGTCTCAGATCACATCAGGACACGATTCATCAGAGAGGAGGTCAGATGTGAACCAACAACACTGGTTTTAAATGAGGTCTGCAGTGGCAGCAAACCGCCAGCCAGCCTGCAGCACTGGAGGTCAGGGTCTCTGGTCTTCACCCCCCCCCCCCCCCCCCCCCCCCCGCCTCCTTTACTACCCCCTCAGCGTTGCTTCTCAGGCAAAACCATTTCCAAGCTGCTCTGCTCTGCAGCTAGCGCTGCAGCTCAGCTCTTTGTGTGTTGGGGGAAGGGAGCTCAGCAGGCGGAGAAACAGCCGGAACAGTAACCTCCACAACTGCTTGCTCTCTGTTTTGGAAAGGTTACCTCATCACAGATACTCTAATCTCAGTGTGGTTCAAATGTAGAGTTATACTGCTCTATGTACCTTGTGTGAACTGCTTTTTTTCTGCTGAGCTGTCAGGGAAATAAACTGTCAGACAGCCACATGGACAGCAGAGGGAGGAGGTCAGGCTTGTGTTTTTGTGTCTTGAATGTCGGCAGCAGGGAAGGAGAGCTATTTAAAGTGGAGGTCTACAGAGAGAGGAAGCATTTTGGGTTTTTCAGTGCGAGCCAGCGGTAGACTCGGCAGAGTAACAATGATCTTGTCCTCTGCCTGAAGATTTGAGCAGAGGAGCTGAGAAGAGGAAGGAGAAGAAGAGACAAACTGGTTCCTTCCATCATAAACAATATGGCTGCTTTCACAGATAAAGAAAAAAAAACCTGCTGGCTGTGTAAACAAAACACATTTCTTCTGTTTAGACAGCCACGTGAAAAAACAGAAATGGGAGAGGAGCAGATGTAGGAGAGACACAGACACATCAACTACAATCAGAGTGAAGACTGCAGCAGATTTCTATGGTTTTCATGTAAATAAAACAGGAGAAAAAATCTGATCTGGCAGCAGAGAAATGAAGGCAAGGCCAACAAAGGATCAGAACGCCATGTTTTTTTATTGAAACAGCAGCAGGATCAGATGATGATGAGTCTTTGGCTTTAACAGATGTCTGTGATGTTTCAGTTTCTTCCAAAGAAACAATGAGAAACACCAGGACTGAAACTAATGATTTTGACATTAGTTCATCTTTTGATTATCAGCCATACTAGGGGTCATAGTCAGTCCACCACCTTTGTCCAGACTGAAATAACTTCATAGATTGATGTGAAATTTTATTCAGACATTTGATGTCTCCAGAGGATGAAACCTAGTGATTTTGGGGATCTCCTGACTACCAATGGGCATAATTCATCACCAATCAATCAATTAATGCCTTTATGAGCATATATAGATAGATAGATAGATAGATAGATAGATAGATGGATAGAATTATATATTTTTTAAGGCTTTATTTACTAGGATTGTTGTTGGACTATAATTTCTTTTTGGTAAAAAGATTTGATTGAGAAAAACACACTTAATTGAAATAAATTTTCTGGATGATTGATCAAGTACATTTCTTCAAATGTCGATCTCTACCCCTGACATTTCCTCTGGTGCCATCATTAGACTGATATTTGTCATTTTTGGTGAACAACTTGAGGAAGGATCACCATGAAAGTCTCTATGTATAAAGTCCTGTGATTATTGCTCTTCTGTTAATATTTTTTACTACATTCTCATGTTTATACTGTTGTGTATATTTTTATAGCCTTATCTTATTTTTTCAATCACTTATGCTGCTGCAACAATATAAATTTCCCCATTGTGGGATAAATAAAGGATTATCTTATCTTAAATGGTATAGATCTTCATTGTTCCATTGTCCGTGACCTTGAGCTTGTCTGTGTTTGGTTTCTCCTTAACCTTAACTGCCCCGTAATCCAATCATGGTTCAAACTGTACAGATGTTAGCAGCTGGCATGTCTGTGTTTTCGGCTCTGCCTCTGACTGATCTCTGAACTCACCAGAAACTCCATTTATTGTATTTCCCTCCAGTCTCTCTCCTCTCATCTCTGTACATGTATAAAGCTGGTTCATGCTGCACAGTTTTTGAGATCAAGTTGACATAGTCTCATCATACCAATTTTTATATTTCCTTTGATTTGTTTGCAGTCGTGCTGCCTATAAAATCTAAAACTTTAATCTTTTTTTAATGAACACTAAGAAAATAATAATAAAAAAAGATAAATGATAAAACAGACAAGCAGCAAGTGTTTTTTTATTTTATTCTTAATAAATGATAAATAAGCAGTGTTTTTGAACTTGGGCCTTATTTTACCATGTTTTTGGGTATAAGTGATTGATAGGGAGAAAAATCTTTGGAAAAGCTGCGGTACTGAGCAAAAACAGTGAACCCAGCAACTGCAAACAGTGCAATTGTCCACATAGTATGTCCAGTAAAGTGCTTCTTTTTTTCTACTGACTCAGGTTGTTGTTAAAAGTGTCTGACAACATTGTGGATTGGTACTTCTGGTCAGTCGGTTCAGGATGTAACTGGAACATGGATATTTCATAGAAATTAATGGGAGTGACATTGACTTCATGGAGCAGGTTAACTGTTCCTACTAAGCTAAGCTAATCAGCTGCTGACTGTACCCTCATATCTGTGCGTATTTACCAAAATGTCAAACTATTAGCACAGAGACATGGGTTTAGAGCTTGTATTTTTATTTCACTGCATCCATCAATTTTAATGTCCAGAATTAGAGTGTCTGTCACACCAACATCACCTTACAGACAAACAAGTATGTGTCCGAAACATTCACCCAGTCTGAAAAATATGTGTTGATGAGCTGAATTATTGATCAGCAATTGCTTTTGTTTTTTGTTTTTTTTTTCTTCTTTGTTTGTTTTTTTTTTATGTATAATGTTACTGGGTAAATCCAAACTCAAACTTTGGTATTTAATGAATTTAGTACTGAATATAATAAGAACTGATTAATCGTATATATTAAATCAGAAAACAATACTAACTGTAATTGCTCAGAGCTCAAGGTGATGTTTTCAGTGTCTTGTTTTACTTAATCAACAGTATTTACTATTAATCATATAACAAAGAAAATTATTAAATCCACACCTCTCAAGCCTCTGTCTTGAAGCAAATACTTGGCTTTCTTGGTTTAAAAAAATATGTATCAGTAGTTGTCAATGTTTAGTCTATGGACAAATTGACTGTAGCGCTCCTCACCTTCTCACCAAACACTATCAAATACATCAGAACCAACAAATGCTAAATTTTCTGTCTTGGGTTGTTATTATTAAGGATCAGTTAAAATGGGACGTAACTTCAGTTTGATTGTACATGATCAGAAATTCTTAAATATGTGTATGTGCTAGACATACTAGACTACAGCATACAAAACTACCAATTCTACAAATAAAATACTGGAGTGACTTGTTCCAAAGTGTGGTGATTTAAAAAATATCTTTACAGTGTGTAACAACCAGTCCTACACTTATTTACTTAAAATCTTTCACATAAGATGCTGTTAAGACCTTTGTAAATTTGATTGTTATTAATTAAATGAAAATAATTTTTAACATTTTAAATTGTTTGTAAATAATAATTGTTGGTTCTTCAGGAGGTGATGACAGTCAACTGTTCATTTTCTAAAACAGGCCTCTAATGTTTGTAAAATGCTCTGATGCAGCTGTAATGTTGAATATTTATTTATGTTTTCATGTTTAACTGTGGATGAGGAATAGGTAGTAGTGTATTGATCATTTTCCTTTTGTGTGTTTCTCTTTGATTTCCTCCAGGTGTCACCATTTTGTCCACAACATCATCCACGATCGCAGAGACATGGTCCATGATCGGAGAGACATTGTTGAGGATGAGGGAGACATCGTCCACAATCAGAGACATTGTCCACGATCGCAGAGACCTTGTCAAAGATGAGAGAGACGTCGTCCATGATCAGAGACATTGTCCCATGCTTCGTAGAGACCTTGCGATAGAATCGGCGGAGACGGGGGTCACCGATTTGAAGGCATTGCCCGCGATCTTGGAGACATTGTTGATGATCACAGAGACACCGTCTATGATCTCAGAGACATCGTCCACGATCACAAAGACATTGTCCATGATCACAGAGACTTTGTCCATAATCTCAGAGACATTGTCCGCGATCGCAGAGACGTAGTCCACGATCACAGAGAGTCTTCATACAATGAAGAAGTTCTTTGAGACCAGGACAGAGGCCTCCAGGTAATTCACAAACCACTTTACATCAACCGTCCAACACAGAGTACTGACATTGTCTATGTTCAGTATTCAGTATATCAGAAAAGTGTAATAATAGAAGTAATCTGCAATAAAAAAAATAATGTAAAAGTAATCTGTATTAATAGAACTAATGTAAAAAGTAATTAGTAATATCAGAAGTAAGACGTAATAGTCAAAGTAATCTGTTAATGGACATAGTTTGTAACAGTAAACTTAATCTGTAAATTTAGAAGTAATGTGTAATTAGAAAAGTAATATGTAATGGGAAAAGTAATCTAATATTAGAGGTAACAGTAAAAGTAATCTGTAATATAAAAGCAATGCAGAAGTAATAGTAATCCAAAATAGAAGTAAAAATGTCACAGTATAGTAAAGCATCAAAAATGTCATAGTATAGTAAGGTATTAAATGTCAGATGTTATTGTTGTTGTAAAGGATCAGTCAAAATGGGACTGAAAAACGTCTTAACTTCAGTTTGATTATACATGATCAGAAATTCTTAATCTTGTTTATGTGCTAGACATACTAGACTACACCGTACAAAACAATATCAATTCTACAAATAAAATATTGGATTGAGTTGTTCATAAGTGTTAATTTTAACTGTTGGTCAGAGGTTGATATTAATCATGTCTTTACAGGGTGTAACAACCAGTCCTATACTTATTTACTTAAAATGTTTCACATAAGATGCTGTTAAGACCTTTGTAAATTTGATTGTTATTCATTAAATGAAAATAATTTTTAACATTTTAAATGTTTGTAAATAAGAAGAAGGTTGAAATGTGAATTAATGATTCTGTATGTGACTGACTGTGGTGGAGGAAATACTTGGACTTTTTACTGAAGTATGATAAACAACACAAGTTAAAATTCTGCATTAAAAAATGTACTTAAATGATAGTGTTTATTATTGTTGTGCAGTTCACAGTAACATACATGACAGCTTCAGTGATTAGTTGATAGACACAAAATTCATAATCATTTAATTTTTTCCCAAATATTTGTTGTTGTTGGTTCTTCAGGAGGTGATGACAGTCAACTGTTCATTTTCTGAAACAGCCCTCTAATATTTGTAAAATGCTCTGATGCAGCTGTAATGTTGAATATTTATTTATGTTTTCATGTTTAACTGTGGATGAGGAATAGGTAGTAGTGTATTGATCATTTTCCTTTTGTGTGTTTCTCTTTGATTTCCTCCAGGTGTCACCACTTTGTCCACAACATCATCCACGATCGCAGAGACATGGTCCATGATCGGAGAGACATTGTTGAGGATGAGGGAGACATCGTCCACGATCAGAGACATTGTCCGTGATCGCAGAGACCTTGTCAAAGATGAGAGAGACGTCGTCCATGATCAGAGACATTGTCCCATGCTTCGTAGAGACCTTGCGATAGAATCGGCGGAGACGGGGGTCACCGATTTGAAGGCATTGCCCGCGATCATGGAGACATTGTTGATGATCACAGAGACACCGTCTATGATCTCAGAGACATCGTCCACGATCACAAAGACATTGTCCATGATCACAGAGACTTTGTCCATAATCTCAGAGACATTGTCTGCGATCGCAGAGACGTAGTCCACGATCACAGAGAGTCTTCATACAATGAAGAAGTTCTTTGAGACCAGGACAGAGACCTCCAGGTAATTCACAAACCGCTTCACATCAACCATCCAACACAGAGTACTGACATTGTCTATGTTCAGTATTCAGTATATCAGAAAAGTGTAATAATAGAAGTAATCTGCAATAAAAAAAATAATGTAAAAGTAATCTGTATTAATAGAACTAATGTAAAAAGTAATTAGTAATATCCGAAGTAAGACGTAATAGTCAAAGTAATCTGTTAATGGACATAGTTTGTAACAGTAAACTTTATCTGTAAATTTAGAAGTAATGTGTAATGGAAAAAGTAATCTAATATTAGAGGTAACAGTAAAAGTAATCTGTAATATAAAAGCAATGCAGAAGTAATAGTAATCCAAAATAGAAGTAAAAATGTCACAGTATAGTAAAGCATCAAAAATGTCATAGTATAGTAAGGTATTAAATGTCAGATGTTATTGTTGTTGTAAAGGATCAGTCAAAATGGGACTGAAAAACGTCTTAACTTCAGTTTGATTGTACATGATCAGAAATTCTTAATCTTGTTTATGTGCTAGACATACTAAACTACACCGTACAAAACAATATCAGTTCTACAAATAAAATATTGGATTGAGTTGTTCATAAGTGTTAATTTTAACTGTTGGTCAGAGGGTGATTTTAATCATGTCTTTACAGGGTGTAACAACCAGTCCTATACTTATTTACTTAAAATGTTTCACATAAGATGCTGTTAAGACCTTTGTAAATTTGATTGTTATTCATTAAATGAAAATAATTTTTAACATTTTAAATGTTTGTAAATAAGAAGAAGGTTGAAATGTGAATTAATGATTCTGTATGTGACTGACTGTGGTGGAGGAAACACTTGGACTTTTTACTGAAGTATGATAAACAACACAAGTTAAAATTCTGCATTCAAAAATGTACTTAAATGATAGTGTTTATTATTGTTGTGCAGTTCACAGTAACATACATGACAGCTTCAGTGATTAGTTGATAGACACAAAATTCATAATCATTTTACTTTTTCCCAAATATTTGTTGTTGTTGGTTCTTCAGGAGGTGATGACAGTCAACTGTTCATTTTCTGAAACAGCCCTCTAATGTTTGTAAAATGCTCTGATGCAGCTGTAATGTTGAATATTTATTTATGTTTTCATGTTTAACTGTGGATGAGGAATAGATAGTAGTGTATTGATCATTTTCCTTTGTATGTTTCTCTTTGATTTCCTCCAGGTGTCACCACTTTGTCCACAACATCATCCACGATCGCAGAGACATGGTCCATGATCGGAGAGACATTGTTGAGGATGAGGGAGACATCGTCCACAATCAGAGACATTGTCCACGATCGCAGAGACCTTGTCAAAGATGAGAGAGACGTCGTCCATGATCAGAGACATTGTCCCATGCTTCGTAGAGACCTTGCGATAGAATCGGCGGAGACGGGGGTCACCGATTTGAAGGCATTGCCCGCGATCTTGGAGACATTGTTGATGATCACAGAGACACCGTCTATGATCTCAGAGACATCGTCCACGATCACAAAGACATTGTCCATGATCACAGAGACTTTGTCTATAATCTCAGAGACATTGTCCGCGATCACAGAGACGTAGTCCACGATCACAGAGAGTCTTCATACAATGAAGAAGTTCTTTGAGACCAGGACAGAGACCTCCAGGTAATTCACAAGCAGCTTTACATCAACCGTCCAACACAGAGTACTGACATTGTCTATGTTCAGTATTCAGTATATCAGAAAAGTGTAATAATAGAAGTAATCTGCAATAAAAAAAATAATGTAAAAGTAATCTGTATTAATAGAACTAATGTAAAAAGTAATTAGTAATATCAGAAGTAAGACGTAATAGTCAAAGTAATCTGTTAATGGACATAGTTTGTAACAGTAAACTTTATCAGTAAATTTAGAAGTAATGTGTAGTTAGAAAAGTAATATGTAATGGGAAAAGTAATCTAATATTAGAGGTAACAGTAAAAGTAATCTGTAATATAAAAGCAATGCAGAAGTAATGGTAATCCAAAATAGAAGTAAAAATGGTAAGGCATCAAAAATGTGATAGTATAGTAAGACATCAAATGTCGGATGTTGTTGTTGTTAAGGATCAGTAAAAATAGGACTGAAAATATCTTAACTTCAGATGATCAGAAATTCTTAATCTTGTGTAATCTTGTGTATGTGTTAGACATACTAGATTACACCGTACAAAACAATATCAGTTCTACAAATAAAGTATTGCATTGTTCATAAGTGTGTTAATTTTAACTGTTGGTCAGAGGGTGATTTTAATAATATCTTCATAGTGTGTAACAACCAGTCCTACACTTTTTTACTTAAATTTTTCTCAATAAATGCTGCTAAGACTTTTGTAAATTTGGTTGTTATTCATTAAAGGAAAACAACACAAAACAAAGACATTTTAAATACGTGTTAAAAAGAAGGAGGTTGAAATTTGAAATAGCTACTCTGTATGCGACAGTCTGTGGTGGAAGAAATACTCTTTTTACTGAAGAATAATAAACAACACAAGTTAAAATCCTGTATTCAAAAATTTAATTAACAGTATAGTATGGCGTCAAAAACGGAAAAAAATGCCATAGTATAGAAAGGGGTCAAAGAATGTCATAGTATAGTAAGGTGTGAAAAATGGTCCAAAAATGTAGCACAGAAATGCATTAAAAGTTCAAAAAATAAAGACTGTTTCACATAATCGGTTGTTAATACCTTTTGTAAATGTTATTCATTAAACGAAAATGATGCAAAACTAAGATATTTTAAATATTTTGTAATAAGGGGAAGGTTGAAATGTGAAATAATGATTCAGTATGTGACCGTCTGTGGTGAAAGAAATACTCAGACTTTTTACTGAAGTATAATACACAAACGCAGTTAAAATCCTGCATTCAAAATATACTTAAATGATAGTGTTTATTATTATTGTGCAGTTCACAGTAACATACATGATTACTTCAGTAATTAGTGATAGACACACACTTAACAGTCATTTGACTTTTTCCCAAATATTTGATGTTGGTGGTTCTTCAGGAAGTGATGCCAGTCAACTGTTTATTTTCTGAAACGGCCCTATAATGTTTGTTAAATGCTGAGGTTCAGCTGTAAGGTTGAATATATATCTGTGTTTTCATGATTAAACTGTTGATGAGGAATAGGTAGTAGTGTATTTATCATTTTCCTGTTTCTCTTTGGTTTCCTCCAGGTGTCACCACTTCGTTCACAACATTGTCCACGATTGCTGAGACGTCGTCCACTATCACAGACCGTCTTCATACAATGAAGTTCTTTGAGACCAGGACAGAAGTCTCCAGGTAATTCACAAACAGTTGAACATCAACTGTCCAACACAGAGCCACAGACCTTCAATTGTTTATGTTCAGCATTCAGTAAATTAGAAAAGGGTAATAATAAATGTAATCTGGATTATAAAAATAAGGTTTAAAGTAAACTGTATTAATAGAAGCCTGTGAATATTCTCATTCATCCAGGTCATAGTTATCTCAAGGTGCTTTCGATTAAAACTTTCCTTGAGATGTATTAATAGAAGTAAAAGTAATAAGCAATGTCAGAAGTAAGAACTAATAGACAAAGTTATCCATTACTGGATGTAGTTTGGAACAGTAAAAGTTATCTGTAAATTTAGAATTAATACATATAACAAAATGTCAAAAACCATGAAAAAAAGTCATAGTATAATGGGCTGTCAAAAGTCACCAAAAAATGTCATAGTATAGTGAGGCTTTAAAAATGGTGAAAAATAATCATAGTATAGTATGGCGTCAAAAACGGTCAAAAAATGTCATAGTATA